>NC_057814.1:190120697-190128717 GCF_018294505.1 Triticum aestivum
GGCGGCGGTGGTGAGGAAAGAGAGGGGGGGCTATTTATGGAAGGGGGGTCCGAGGTGCTTGGGGAAGGGGGCACCCGAGGCGGCGGCGGCTTCGTGTCCGGGACGGACTCCGGCGGCGGCGTCGTGGGGAGAGAGGAGAGGCCGCGGCGGGGCTCGGGCCGTCGGCTGGGCCTTTGGCCCAGTCGGCGCGGGCGCGTTTTTTTTTAAAGTTCCGCGGAAAATATTGCATAGAAAAATAAATAAAAATCATAAAAATATGAAATAAATTTTCCCCGTCTAGTTAGAAAATCTAGAATAGGGTGAACATTTTTAAAATCAAAAATAAATATTTTGAAAACATGCAATATTTTTAATGCAATAAAAATTGCAAATAAAATCCAAATAAATCCCAAATAATGTTTTTAACATTTTTCCTCCAGTATTTCAATTGTTTTGGAGAAGTCATATTTTCTCCTCTCGTTTATTTAAAATGTAATTAAAACCAAAATCCTCGTCTTATTATTTGATGAAAATCAAATATGAAAATTCGAGAAAATCCCCAACTCTCTCCGAGGGTCCTTGAGTTGCTTAGGATTTATCGAGGATTTGTCAAAATGCAACAAAACATGATATGCAAATGATGATCTATGTATAACATTCCAAATTGAAAATTTGGGATGTTACAAACCTACCCCCCTTAAGATGAATCTCGCCCTCGAGATTCGGGTTGGCTAGAAAACAGGTGGGAGTGGTTTTTCCGTAGATCTTCCTCTCGCTCCCAGGTGGCTTCATCCTCCGTGTGGTGACTCCACTGAACTTTGCAAAACATGATAACCTTGCTGCGGGTAACTCGGCTGGCATACTCGAGAATCTTAACTGGTTTCTCCTCATAGGTCAAATCACTTTCCAACTGAATCGCTTCTAGTGGCACAGTATCTCTCAGTGGTATCTCAGCCATCTCTGTGTGGCACTTCTTCAACTGCGAAACATGAAATACATCATGTACTCCAGACAATCCTTCGGGCAATTCCAGCTTATAGGCAACTTCTCCCATACGTTCCAACACTCTGTATGGTCCGATAAAACGGGGTGCTAACTTTCCTTTAACTCCAAAGCGCTTCACTCCTCGAAGTGGTGATACTCGAAGATACACTCTGTCTCCGACTTCATGAACGGTCTCCTTTCGTTTAGAATCGGCATAACTCTTCTGCCTGGACTGGGCTACCTTGAGCCTATCGCGAATCAACCTTACTTTCTGTTCAGACTCCTTAATCAAATCTGGTCCAAACAACTGACGGTCTCCAACTTCGTCCCATAACAACGGTGTTCTACACCTTCTTCCGTACAAGGCTTCGAAAGGGGCCATCTTCAAACTGGTCTGATAACTGTTGTTATATGAAAACTCCGCATATGGCAAATTGTCGTCCCAACTAGATCCATAATCTAGCGCACATGCTCTCAACATGTCCTCCAAAATCTGGTTGACTCTCTCGGTCTGTCCATCTGTCTGCGGGTGAAATGCTGTACTAAATTCCAGCCTGGTTCCCAACGTTTCATGTAACTGCTTCCAAAACTTCGAGGTAAATTGGGTTCCTCTGTCTGATACAATGGTCCTCGGAACTCCATGCAAACATACTATCCTGGTCATGTATATCTTTGCCAACTTAGCACTGGTGTAAGTGGTCTTCATTGGAATGAAATGAGCCACTTTCGTCAAACGGTCGACTACAACCCATATCGAGTCATAGCCTGAACGAGTCCTGGGTAATCCTGTGATAAAATCCATGCCTATTTTATCCCACTTCCATTCGGGTATCGGCAATGGCTGTAGCAATCCTGCTGGCTTCTGATGCTCTGCCTTCACTCTCTGACATACATCACAAACTGCTACATACTCCGCAATATCCTTCTTCATTCCGGTCCACCAGAAAGTATTCTTCAAATCCAAATACATCTTGGTATTTCCTGGGTGAATCGAGTATGCTGAATCATGGGCTTCTTGAAAAATCAACTTCCTGATCTCCGGATCATTTGGCACATAAACACGGTCCTCAAACCATAAGGTACCATGCTCATCCTCACGAAATCCCTTGGCTTTTCCTTTGCTCATCTTCTCTTTTATCTCTTCAATCTCCTTGTCTGCCTTCTGAGCTTCTCTGATCCTTTCCATCAAGGTAGACTGAATCTCCAATGTCGCTAAATAGCCTCTAGGGACTATCTCCAAACATAGCTCACGTAGGTCCTCGGCTAACTCCTGAGGTAACTCTCCTGTCATGAGGGTGTTGACATGACTCTTGCGGCTCAACGCGTCTGCTACTACGTTAGCCTTTCCAGGGTGATAATGCAATCTCATATTGTAGTCTTTGATGAGCTCCAACCATCTCCTCTGTCTGAGGTTTAACTCCTTCTGCGTGAAAATGTACTTCAAACTCTTGTGATCCGTGTACACCTCACAATGGTTTCCGATGAGAAAATGTCTCCATGTCTTCAATGCATGCACCACGGCTGCTAATTCCAAATCGTGCGTAGCATAATTCTTCTCATGGGGTTTAAGTTGTCGTGAAGCATACGAAACAACTCTTCCTTCCTGCATAAGCACTGCTCCAAGTCCTCGACGAGAAGCGTCGCAATAAACTTCATAATCCTTGCGTTGATCTGGCAGAATCAACACTGGTGATGTAACCAATCGTTTCTTCAACTCTTGGAAACTAGCTTCACATTCCTCAGTCCAATTGAATTTGGTGTCCTTCTTCAATAGCTCAGTCATGGGCTTAGCAATCCTTGAGAAATTCTCGATAAATCTCCGGTAGTATCCTGCAAGTCCAAGAAAACTCCGGATTTCTCCAACTGTCATGGGCGATTCCCAACTTGTCACTGTGTCAACCTTGGCAGGGTCTACTGCTATTCCTTCTCCAGAAATAACATGTCCAAGGAATCCAACTTCCTTCAACCAAAACTCACATTTGCTGAACTTGGCATATAACTGATGTTCTCTGAGCTTCTCAAGTACCAATCGTAAATGCTCCTCATGCTCTTCTTCATCCTTGGAAAAGATTAAAATATCATCAATCAACACCACGACGAACTTATCCAAAAACTCCATAAACACTTTGTTCATCAGGTTCATGAAATAGGCCGGTGCGTTAGTCAGTCCAAATGACATAACGGTATACTCATACAATCCATATCTGGTGGTAAATGCCGTCTTGGGTATATCCTGCTCTCGAATCTTTAACTGATGGTATCCCGATCGTAGATCGATCTTGGAAAATACTTTAGCTCCTTGCAAGCGGTCAAAGAAATCATTGATCATCGGCAGTGGGTACTTGTTTTTGATGGTCACTTCATTCAATCCTCGGTAATCAACAACCATCCTCAGTGATCCATCTTTCTTCTCTACTAGAAGTACTGGTGATCCCCAAGGTGACGAACTTGGGCGAATATAGCCTTTATCCAGTAACTCCTTGATCTGCTTCTTAATTTCCTCCAAATCCTTTGCGGGCATCCTGTAAGGTCTCTTAGATATTGGCCCTGTGCCTGGCAAAAGTTCAATCAAGAACTCAATGTCTCTATCTGGTGGCATGCCTGGCAACTCTTCTGGAAATACATCCGGATAGTCCTTCACCACTGGTACTTCCTCCTGTACAACTCCTGATAAGGAATTCACTTGAGTCCTCTTCGGCATATGCCAGGATACATACTTGATCCTTTTTCCTTCTGGGGTGGTAAGCAAAATCGTCTTGCTGGCACAATCGATGTTTCCTCCATACAACGATAGCCAATCCACCCAAAATCACATCCAAACCTTGCGATTCCAAAACAATGAGGTCTGAGGGGAAAACATGCCTACCAATGGCCAACGGTATCTGAAAACATCCTTGGGTGGCCATATACTCAGCTCCTGGCGAGGTTACTAACATGGGGCTTTTGAGAACTTGGGTGGACATCTTAAACTTGTTTACGAATCCCCTTGATATGTATGAATGCGATGCACCAGTATCGAAAAGAACAGTTGCAGTAAATGACTTAACCAAAAACTTGCCTATTACTGCATCAGGCTGAGCTTCAACCTCCTCCACGCTCACGTGGTTCACATGTCCTTTGTTGAACGGGTTCAGCTTCTTCCCAGAGCTTCCATTGCCATTTCCATTTTGGGCTTCCGGACAATCGGTAGCGTAATGTCCCGTCTTCTGGCACTTGAAACAGGTAATGTGACTTAGATCTCTTTTGGTTGGGGTAGATGGGTTGGTGCGGTTCTGTCCGTTTCCTCCTCCATTCCCATTACCATTCTTGGAGCCATTATGGTTGTGCGAACTACCTCCTCCATGGGTATGCTGAAACTGTCCTCCCGGCTTCGGGGTAAATCCTGGCTTCTGCTGGGCTCCAGAATTGTACTTCCCTTGTCCATACTTCCTCTTGCGGTTTTCAATCAGCTGTTGCTTCCCTTCAATCATGAGAGCTCTATCTACCAGCTCCTGGTAGTTGTTGAAAGTTGCTACCATCAACTGCATACTCAGCTCATCATTCAATCCTTCCAGAAACTTCTCCTGCTTGGCTGCATCTGTAGCAACGTCATCTGGTGCATAACGTGCTAACTTACTGAAATCCTCCACATACTGGCCTACGGTGCGTCCTCCTTGGCGTAGGTTGCGAAACTCACGCTTCTTCATAGCCATAGCTCCTGCTGAAACATGAGCTGTACGGAAAGCTTGCTGAAACTGGTCCCATGTGATAGTGTCAATGGGGTGCGTGGCTGTATAATTCTCCCACCATGATGATGCGGGTCCATCAAGCTGATGTGCGGCAAAACGCACTCTTTCCGCATCTGTGCATCCTGCAGTGGTCAACTCCCTTCCAACTTTGCGGAGCCAATCATCTGCTACAATCGGCTCGGTGCTACTGGAAAACACCGGCGGTTTTAGCCTTAAGAAACGGGCTAAGTGGTCAACAGGTGGTGGTGGCGGTGGGTTGTTGTTGTTGTTGTTGCCTTGGTTCTGAACTAACACTTGCATCAGGGCATTCTGTTGCTGAATCAACTGGGTGATCTCTGGCGGGAAAACAAATCCGGTGTCGCGTCTCGGAGGCATCTGATAGGTTTAGAAAAGATGAGAATTAAAAATAGAATGAGGTCTAGAGAGAAAACACTACCCATATGCTCATGAGACAAATTCAATCAATATCACTCAATCAATCCAAACAAGGCAAAACAATCGATCTAACTAGCGTTACAAAGTGCTTGAACTATACTACTAAATGGGGGAAAACTACTACTGATATGGTGGTCTACTAAAAATTCTGATCCGTTGAAGACTCCATGATGTCTGCTCCAGCTTCATCAATCCATTCGTCTTCACTTGGTTCCGAGTCGGTGTCGTCGATGATGATGTAGTTATCCGGACAAGTGCATTCGTCGACGTCTGCTTTTGGCACTGGATTTCCCACGAATGATCCAATCTTATTCTCCATGTCGTCAATCTTCCCTACTAGTGCATTGATTTCCTCCAAATAATCTTCGCGTGTAGCCTTGAATTCTTCTTGGAGTTCCTTGATCTTCGTGAATGCCTTCTTCAGTTGTTCCTTGTCCGTGCACATCTGGTTCTCCTGGCGTCGAATATGTTGGTTCTGCTCCTGGATGAAAGCTGCAATTGATCCATCCTTCTTGGTCTTGATCATCTCCCATTGCGCGTCTCGACGTCCACAAATTTGGTAAATTGTATCCTTAAGCTCCTGGTGATAGACTTCTCCCATGGCGATATGTGCGGCCATGCTCTTCCCTAAACTCCAAGTTGGTGCTTCGAAAACCAATCTCATGGGTTCCGTAATTGGCGCAAACGTTCTTCCTGGAATGATAACTTGAATCTTCCAGCTCTCCTCTTCAGGTAATGTAGCGTTGTAGGTTCCGGTGATGCTTGGTATTCCTATGTTCAAGTACTTGGTGACTTCCTTCAAGTGTCGACCAAACGGCGTGTCTTCATCTGGTTGCATGAACTTGCTCCTTGCATTCGCCATTCCTAAAAGAGTAGAAAGTGGAGAGGGGTCATAAATGAGAAGAGAGAAGTTTTCTAGGGCTTAAGCTTAGTGGTCGTGTCCTACAGTCAACCTGGCTCTGATACCAACTTTGTAGCGACCAGACCTCAAATGGCATGTGCTGCTATGCACCAGTGTCATCCCTGGATCAGTAATGCTGACACGCACAGTACAAATGGAGGATTTATAACAGAGTAGCAATCACACACTTATTACATCGAATATCTCCGAAGAGACTAAGTATGAAAACATGGCTTAAGGCCATCTAATAACGATAACAGCGGAAGACTTGGAAGATAAGTGAGTCCATCAACTCCAGCGGCATCACTGAGTATAAGACCACGACCTAAGGCACCTTACTCGTCGTCTGAAAACTCTGCAACATGAAACGTTGCAGCCCGAAAACGGGCCAGCACATAGAATATGCTGGAAAAGTAACACATAGAGAGCAATGAACAATAATAATGCTATACTATATGCATATATGGCTGGTGGAAAGGCTCTATGGTTACAGTTTTGCGAAAAGCCAATTTTATCCTACTTCAAAGGAATAAGTTTTATTTAACTATCATGGTGGTTGAAACATTGAGAAGGTACCTCCAACTCAATCCCAATTAAGTGTCATCATTAACCCAACAAAATTAATTATAAGTATCACGGTGATGAGATTCAAATGATAATCCAGATACTAGATACTCAAGTTGTTCATAACCGGGGACACGGCTAATCATGATCAGTTTGTACACTCTGCAGAGGTTTGTGCACTTTTCCCCACAAGACTCGATCGCCTCCGCTTGATTCTCGCACTGCATGATGTTTGAGAAACGGATGACCGAGACACAGTCTTTCAGAAACAATCACTCTTTACTCTGGATGGACCGGTACACCTACTTTCCCCTACATCTTCTAGTCCACCTCTTCAAGAGATCCTGTAACCTACTCAGCTATGCTAGAGCCCATAATAGCTTGTGGCTGCACACGGAAGTTTCTAGCATGAATAATCTTATGATCCCTTTGAGCCTGGGTGGCGGACCTTATACATACAGACAACACTGGGTTCTCCAGGTGCCTCAATCCACCCAGATGTGAGTTTTAGTTGCCACCTTAAGTTGAACCATTATTAAACATCTCACATCTGTCATGAATATCACTCAAACCCAATCCACGTCTACGAGCATAGCATGGCAATATAAAAGCAACGTAGAAGTAACTCCCAAGGGTTTGATAAAGTAAAACAGGTAATAGGTACTACCTCAACTACTTCCCAGATACCCACAAGTTATTTAGATCCTAATCATGCAATTGTGTTTGGGATAAAGATCTAATGCAATAAAACTGGGTATGAACGGAATATGATCAAAGTGTTACTTGCCTTGCTGATGATCCGCAAAACCTAGCGAGTCGAAGTAACAAGCGGCACACTCCGGGTACTCTATCGCAAACAAACAAGCATACAATCAGTACTCAGCTAATGCACAGGTAAAACTCGAATGAAAGATCCAACCAGAAAGTTCAACTTAAGAACTCCGGTTTGCAAAAAGAATCAACTCGAAAGAAGCAACGAAAGTCAAACGGCGAAAGAAAGAAACTTCGTTTGCTAATCTGGATCTAGGTCAAATTTTACGTAGCAAAAACTTGTTTGAGTAGATTAAACGGAAAGAGAATTTCGAGACGAAACTCTAGGCGCTTGAATCACCTGATTCCGATAAACGAGCGAGAAGTTAAACAGATTTGAAAATTCGATCAGAAATCGAATCTGAGAAAATAACGAGAAAATCCGACGAAAAAGAAAAACGGACGAATGGTTAAATAACGGACGTTCGTTAACATAGAAAAACCGACGAACGCGTTCGTTAAACGAACGGTTCGGTGAACGCTCGCGAAATAAGAAAACCGAAAAAAAACCGATCTAGGGTTTTTTTTAAACAAAAGGGTTTTTTTTACAGAAAACCGGTCAACAACGAAGACGGCCGGCGGCAGTACCTTGACGGGCGGGCTCCGGCGAGGGGCTCCG